>NW_023494800.1:36726530-36746530 GCF_904425465.1 Colossoma macropomum
TGAGGAGGGGTTCACCACTCTGTGAAAGACTGCACCATCAAATAGTGCAACAATTCAAGAATAACGTTTATCAACATAAAATAGCAATGAACTTTAGCTTTTCATCATCTACGGTACATAATATCATTAAAAGATTCAGAGAATCTGGAGAAATCTCTGTATGTAAGGGACGAGGCCAAAAACCAGTATTTGCTGGCCGTGATCTTTGGGCCCTCAGGTGGCACTGCATTAAAAACAGACATGATTCTGTAGTGGAAATCACTGCATGGGCTCAGAAACACTTCTGAAAACCACTGTCTGTGAAAACAGTTCATCACTGCATCCACAAATGCAAGTTAAAACTCTAAAACACAAAGAAGAAACCAAATATAAACAAGATCCAGAAACGCTGCCACCTTCTCTGGGCCCGAGCTCATATAAAATGGACTGAGGGGAAGTGGAAAAGTGTCCTGTGGTTCAACGAATCAATATTTGAAGTTCTTTTTTGGAAATCATGGACACTTTGTCCTCCGGGATAAAGACTACTCAGCTTGTTATCAGTGCACAGTTCAAAAGCCAGTATTCATGATGGTATAGGGGGCATTAGTGCACATGGCATGGGTGACCTGCACATCTGTGAAGGCACCATTAATGCTGAATGATATATACATGTTTTGGCAACATATGCTGCCATCCAGACAACGTCTTTTTCAGTAAAGGCCTTGATTATTTCAGCAAGACAATGTAAAACCACATTCTGCATGTATTACAGCAGCATTGCTCTGTATTAAGAGTCCAGTCGCTAAACTGACCTGCCTGCAGTCCAGACCTGTCACCACTGATAACATTTGGCAAATTATGAAGTGAAAAATGCAACAGAGGAGACCCTGAACTGATGAGCAGCTGAAATCCTGTATCAAACAAGAACAGGAAAACATTTCACTTTCTAAAAGTCTACAGAGTGCTGTTAAAGAAGAGGTGATGAAACTCAGTGGTAAACAGGCCCCCGTCCCAACTTTTTTGGAACATGTTGTTGGCATCAAATTCAAAATGGGCACATATTTTTCAAAAAATAATACATTTTCTCAGTTTCAGCATTTGTTTTCTTGTAGTATTTTCCTTTTGCACATCATTGCATTCTATTTTTATTTACATTCTGCACAGCGTCCCAACGTTTTTGGAAATGGGGTTCTAGATTTGTGTACGTATTGTTTATGTATTAATACGTACGTATTAAAGTTCATGTTGAACCCTGGTCGATGGAAATGCTGATTAATTCCCATTTCTTTTACCGACTTTTTCAGAAATTTGCTTAAAATTGTGCAAAAAGTGAACGGAGACCCTGCTACAGGTTCTCTCGGACTCATTCTGTCCGCATCTCACTCTTTAATTTCCTCTCTCTGTCTCTCCAGAGCTCCACATACCCTCTCGCACTCCAAATACTCGCACATTCTTTCTCCTCTAGTCATGTCTGCTGGAGCTGGAGCTGTGTGCTGTAGATGTTGTTGATCGAGAAAGAAGCCCAAGTTTTACCTAAGCTGTACTGACTCCACACACCCCGTCTCGTCTCCAGGCTTTTATTTTACTGTTCTGTTTAAAACATTCGGTTATGAAAAGGTACAAATACGAACTTTTCACCTGGAAAAACTTATTTAAGGTTCACAATCAGACCTTAAAACCACTGTTGGACCTTTGAGGGAACATTTACATTGAGCCTCGTTCTCCAGTATCTTCCTGAGTCTGTTCTTAAATGTGTTCTTGATAAAGGTCCGAAGAAAAAGTCTCCGTCAGATTCATGTCGTGTTCTTAAAGCGCAGAACTGTTCTCTCCTTTGTGCTCTTGAGTGTGTGTAGATTCTGTTCTTACCTAAGAACTAATTCCACATAAGAAACACTGGCGAATGACAGAATCTTCGTTTTAGATTCAGTTTTAAGAAGAAATCTCTTCGTGAGAACGGTTGGTGAATGAGGCCCACAGTTTACCTTGATGAACGAAAAACATACCTGCACAGAACCTTTTATGTCTAACCGTGTACGATTTTACAATACTTAGGTTACGATGTGACTAATAATAATGATTATTATTATTATTATTATTATTATTATTATAACGGCGCATTGCAAAGTTTTCAAGATATCAACACCGTTCCAACTCCAGATTGTCCAGTTTGATTGTATGATTCGGGCTCGTATGCAGCTTTTTGATTGGATTTTCCATCTAGCAATGGAATTTTGCAGTATTTTTTCCCATAGGAATAAATGGAGTACAAAGGTTTTGGCACCTGTCTTGTGTCACAATGATACAAATACACTCAACATCCCACACAACACACCAAACACACATACACCACACAAACGCACACACACATTCAAGATAGCAGGAGATTTCAGGTAGCAGTGTATTTAAGGTGGCATTGGATTTAAGGTAGCTGATTTATGGTAGCAACCTAGCAGGAAGTGGGAACCATTTAAGTTGAGCAACCGGTCTACGTTTCCTTCGGGAAATGCACGTTTCCAGTTATTATTGTTTTGCGTTTCCGACGCCTGGTGACCGTGTGGATAGTGTTTCTCCAGATTGTCCTCTCTTCTGTTTGGCGCTGTTTTCCTCTTTCCTCCTCGGAATTCAAGTGTGTCCAGTGTTTGGGTTTTCAGTGGAGCTGATTTAACGTTGGCTTTGCCTTTAAAGCAAAAGTCAGCTTCCTATTCGGCAGCTCTTTGTTGGGCCCGGTCCCATTTCACCCCTCACACCTACCACTCAGCCCTACCCCTCTGTTTTGAGTGTTCACGTCTAGGGGTAGGGTGTCCCGATTCTTGTTGAGATAGAGGGGGAGGGCGAAGTGTTGGGGCTACACGACCCTCCAAGCTGAGGATTTTCAAAGACTCCAAACAGAGAGTTACGAGAAAACAAGAAAAACCAGTAAGATGGAGAACAAGAGACCAAAGAAACCCACAAATGTGAGAATTTTCTCTGTAAAAAAGTTACAATAACCATCGTATTATCTTAGTTTAATGTCGTTTCAGTGTATTATGGTCCTTTTCTTCATAACAAGCCTAAAAAATCACTAGTAGTATGCTGATGTCTCAGTACCTAGCTAGCTAACTTTTCCGTTCCACCTTAAATAGTCCAGCAGTTCAACCACAAGATTTCCACCACTACCCTGTAACTCAGTTCCAAGGGGTTAGGGTGACCCTCGAAAATAAAGGGCAGGGGTAAAAAGTAGAAATGGGATCGGGCCTTGGAATTTTTCCGTTCCACCTTAAACGGTGCAGCAGTTACATCCTGGCACCCCAGAGCTCTGTGCTTAATACAGTCTTAGCCTGCGTTCGTGGATCCAGCGATGGATGGTGTTTTTTGACAGTGTTCCCGAGCCTGTGAGGAGATCTCCATCATGGAAGCGTGCTGGGTTTAATGGGGGGTTGAAGATTACAGGCATTCAGTTGTGGTTTTTGGCTTTGCACCATAGAGAACGAAATACCTAAAATTGTTGCAGTTGCTCACTGAACTAATGTTCTTCTTAAACAGTTGGATTTTTGCTGACTTATTTTTCGTGCCTCGACCCGTTCTTGCTCATAAAGCACATAGGCTTTCTTTGGATACTGCTTTTATACCCAAGCATGATTATATTATCTCTCTTAAAATGTTTTCTGGACATTTAACAATGTTTCTAGTCTTAAAAGACCCCTTTCTAACTTTTTTGGAATGTCTAACATGCATCAATTTCGAAATGAGCATCTACACCGGTCAGGCATAACATTCTGACCACCTCCTTGTTTCTACGCTCATTGTCCACTTTATCAGCTCCACTTACTATATAGGTGCACTTTGTAGTTCTACAGTTACAGACTGTAGTCCATCTGTTTCTCTGATACTTTGTTAGCCTGTTCTTCAGTGGTCAGGACCCCCATGGACCCTCACAGAGCAGGTACTATTTGGGTGGTGGATCATTCTCAGCACTGCAGCAACACTGACGTGGTGGTGGTGTGTTAGTGTGTGTTGCGCTGGTCTGAGTGGATCAGACACAGCAGTGCTGCTGGAGTTTTTAAACACTGTGTCCACTCACTGTCCACTCTATTAGACACTCCTACCTTGTCGGTCCACCTTGTAGATGTAAAGTCAGAGACGATAGCTCATCTGCTGCTGCACAGTTTGTGTTGGTCATCCTCTAGTCCTTCATCAGTGGTCACAGGACGCTGCCCACAGGACGCTGTTGGCTGGATATTTTTGGTTGGTGGACTATTCTCAGTCCAGCAGTGACACTGAGGTGTTTAAAAACTCCAGCAGCACTGCTGTGTCTGATCCACTCAGACCAGCGCAACACACACTAACACACCACCACCACGTCAGTGTTACTGCAGTGCTGAGAATGATCCACCACCCAAATAGTACCTGCTCTGTGAGGGTCCATGGGGGTCCTGACCACTGAAGAACAGGGTAAAAGGGGGCTAACAAAGTATCAGAGAAACAGATGGACTACAGTCTGTAACTGTAGAACTACAAAGTGCACCTATACAGTAAGTGGAGCTGATAAAATGGACAATGAGCGCAGAAACAAGGAGGTGGTCATAATGTTATGCCTGACCGGTGTATTTACAAAAAACTATGAAGTTGTAAGAAAAGATAACATGAAACATTAAATCTCTTGTCTTTGTACTGCTTTAGTTTGAATGCAGGTCGAAGTGGATTCACAAATCACTGCTTCTGCTTTATTTGCACTTCACACACTGTCCAAACTATGTTGAGCTGGGTTTGTTCATTAAAAACGTGTCTGTTTTGATTGTTTCATCTGTGCTGAGCCGTTTGGTGATTAAATTGTTTTCCCAGATGTGTCGTTGTGCTCTGCCGTTACCGTATATGATATCAGCACTTCCCGGCGCAGTGCTGCTCAGAGAAATGTCTGATTTTGTCAGTGATGACATTGTCAGGGTTAATGGCTGTTAGTATGGACGGCAATTAGCAGCGTTGGGCACTGGGACTGACTAATGAGCTGTTTGCTGATGAGGTCAGCATTGCTCATTGAAATGTGGACGTTTTGTTGAAAGGAGGACGTTTTGCAGGCGAACGTCATCATTTTCTCTTTCAATGTAGAAAACTGACAAAGAGAGTATAATATGTAATATATAATTATAGAAGACTAATGTTACTAAGTGAGTCACACACTCTGTAATACCCTCCAAAATCCATATGTCCACTGGGGGCCTGGACGATTGAGCGATGTAATCAGATATCGTCGATGGTTATCAAGTAAGTGTGCTTAAAAGTATCCTTTACATTATGTTTAGCTTGACCACGCAGAAACAAATGCCAACGAGTACCGAGAACAGCTATGTTGAAGTTTCTCTGACCACTGTCTGTGGCTGGAAAGCAGAGTCAGAAAAAAGTAACAGTAAAAAAGAAAACGTTGGTGTTTTCTGTCAAGCTAAAATGTCCTGATGGTTTAGAGTTAATTTATGAAAATGTGGTGCTACGTTGTTTTTGATTTAATCAACAGTTGCCTGTTTTAAAGTAAAAAATATTGTCACAGCTATTTTAGATTCTGCCCAGGCCAAATACACACTTATGAGTTCATACTCTGTGTATCATACTCTTCAGTTTATGTTCTGCATTCCATGCTGTTTGGTCTGCATTCTACATTTTCATACTTTTTGGTCCGAGCTGTACGTTTCCATACTCTTTGGTCTCTACTCTGTTTGCATACTCTGTGGTTGACGCACTTGTTTGTGTCTGTGCTATTCACTTCTGTACTCTTTGGTCCGTACTGTACATTTCCACACTCTTTGGTCCGTCATGTACATTTCCACACTCTTTGGTCCGTACTGTACATTTCCACACTCTTTGGTCCGTACTGTACATTTCCACACTCTTTGGTCCGTAATGTACATTTCCACACTCTTTGGTCCGTACTGTACATTTCCACACTCTTTGGTCCGTACTGTACATTTCCACACTCTTTGGTCCGTAATGTACATTTCCACACTCTTTGGTCCGTCATGTACATTTCCACACTCTTTGGTCCGTCATGTACATTTCCACACTCTTTGGTCCGTCATGTACATTTCCACACTCTTTGGTCCGTACTGTACATTTCCACACTCTTTGGTCCGTAATGTACATTTCCACACTCTTTGGTCCGTACTGTACATTTCCACACTCTTTGGTCCGTAATGTACATTTCCACACTCTTTGGTCCGCGCTCTGCATTTCTGTGTTCTTTGGTCCATGCCCTCTGTTCCATACTCTTTGGTTGACGCGCTGCAGTCTGTGCGTTTTGGTACGCGCTCTTCGTTCCATACTCTTTGGTTTTTAATGTACATTTTCATTCTCTTTGGTCCGTGCTGTTCATTTCCATACTATTTGGTCTGTAATGTACATTTCTATACTCTGTGGTCAGTACTGTACGTGTCCATACTCTTTGGGCTCTACTGTATGTTTCCATACTCTTTGGTCCACGCACTGCGTTCCACGCTCTTTGATCCGTGTTCTACATTTCCACACTCTTTGGTCTGTAACGTACACTTCCATACTCTTCGAATTCTGTGCATTTCAGTCCGCCCTCGGTTGTGTATGGGAGTCTGTGATTGCAGCGAGTCTTGCTAAAGCTGTGCAGGCTTTACTCTCTGTTTTTCTGCTTCTGAATGGCCTGAAGTGCTGAGAGGACTGACGGCTGTTTGTAATTAAAGGAAGTGTGAGGGTCCAGCGTCGTATTTCAGCGTTCTGTTGAAGCAGAGTTTCAACAACATTCTGCTTTGACGTGCTTAATATAAACTGTGTGTGTTTATACTGAGGAGAGGGAGAGAGAGAGAGAGAGAGAGAGAGAGAGAGAGAGAGAGACAGAGAGAGGGAGAGAGAGAGAGACAGAGAGAGGGAGAGAGAGAGAGAGAGAGAGAGAGAGAGAGAGTGAGGGAGAATGAGGCCAGGAGCGCAGCGCAAGATCCTCGTCTGAGATCACAGCTCTTATGGAGTTTCACCTACAGCTGGGAAATACGGCAAAACCTATCACTGTCTGTGTTTACATGCAAAGATTGTCTCCAATCTGATTGAACACATTCTGATTATAGATGAAGACTGAGGTGTTTATCCTCACTCTGCTCAACACTCTGATGGAACATCTCTGTTTACATGCTCACTACAAGTGATCTGATCCAACATTACGTACATGCGCAGAGAACCACTTAGTGTAGACGTTACCATGACAACCAGCATCACGTGAGTCCAGTCAGAGTGAGATGAGCAGCAGTGAGCAGCGCTTGTGTTTTTAACTGCTTTAAAATGCCGTCAGACTCAGGAAAACGTCCTTCACATGTCCTTATTAAAGGAGGCCGAGAGGAAGACGTCGTGTTCTGAGACACATAAGCTGGACGTCCGTCCCACCGCCGTCTTTTAAAGATCAGAGCATAAACTTCGTCTCCTCTGCAGACCAGTTTCTGCTCCGCCATGTTGAACGGTATAAACTTTCACTTTGACGCGACGAACATGATCAGAACGGACTTAAACTTTCCGATAGGGAATGTAATCAGATACAGGCGTTTACACGGATATTATTCTTCTATTTAACGGATTATATACAGGATTACCCACCTCGTTCAGTCGGATAGAGACTGTGTTCTGAAAGGCCTCAATCGGACTAGACTATTCTGATTGAGGTGTTTACATGGACGAATAAACTGCATCACGGTGCGTCACAGTTTGCTCTGTCCTGGTTGTCGTCAGGGCCTGAACACTGAACGACTGTGGGTTTGATTGAAAGGGGAGCGTTATCAGCCCAGTTTAACTGGATTTAGTTTCATGATATTTGAAGTATTGGATACAAATCACAGTTCCTGTTTTTAAAAGGTGGCACTACTTTCTTTGTTCCAACTTATCAGATGTCAGAAAAATAAATATAGTGATGTCGTGAGTCCTGAACGTATCGTGATTTGGCATTTTATCGTCCCTGCTGCTGTTTGTCCTTCTCTGTGATCAACCGGGTATCATTCATGAGCCCTCACGGGTTCTGGAGTCCCAGATTTAGCTGGAACACTCGTTCCCGGTGTTGATCTGTCTCTCCTCTCTGTCTTGTCTCAGGGCTGCGGGGTCTCTTCCTTTTCCAGAGCTCTGGCCACTGTCTGACCTACATCTCTGTCTCTCTCTCTCTCTCTCTTCTCTGTCTGTCTCTCTCATTTCTCTCTCTCTTCTCTGTCTGTCTTTTCTCTTTTCTCTCTCTCTGCCGTTCTTTGTCTCTTTTCTTTCTCTATTTTTTTTCTCTCTCTCTGTCTTTATCTCTGTTCTCTGTCTGTCTCTATCTCTCTTCATCTCTCTATCTCCCCTTCTTTATTTCCTTTAGTCTTCGTCATTCTTTTTCTTTCATCTTGTCTTTTTGTCTTATTCTTTCTTCTACTCTTTGTCTCTTTCTCTCTCTTTCTCCTCTTTCATCATTATATTTCTGCCTCTCTCTTTCTGCCTCTTTCTTTTGCTCTTTGTCTTTCTTTAGGTCCTTGTTGTTTCTTTCTCTCTTTGCTTCTTTCTGTCTTTTTGGTATTTTTCTCTCTCTCTCTCTCTCTCTCTCTCTCTCTCTCTCTCTCTCTCTCTCTTTCACTGTTTCTTTTTTTAGCCTTCTTTTTGCTTCACACCCCCCTCTCTTTTTAGTCCACAGTCTGGAAAACATCCTGTTCTTTTCTCCTCCTCCACTCCTCCAGCCTGCTCTCCATCCCTCCTTCTTTCTTCCTCTCTTTCTGCTGGGTTCTGTATCTGTTAGCTCAGCTCAGTGTTCAGTCGCTGATATCTGAGCTGGTGTTTATCAGGTCGACACCTCTGTTCTGATGCGGTTTCTCCCGAGAACCCTTTCGGTGCTGTATAGAACCATAAACAGCACATTCTCCATCGATTTGAAGAACCAGTTCATGATGGAAAGAACCTTTTAATCATGCAATGGGTTCTTTGAATGTTCATGGTTCTGTGTAACTAATTTCTTTACTACAGAACCCGTAAAGAACCACCTTTGTTAGAGTGTCCAGTATTTTGTTGGCCACCTTTATTAATAACCGACATTTAGCCAAAACAAAAATCCCAAAATTCAAAATCAAACACCCCCCAGCAAACAAATATCTGAGTGATTGATTTTTCAGCAAATATCTGAGTGATTGATTTTTCACTTGATGGTTCTTCAGGGGTTCTTCAGTAAAGAAAATGTTTCTATATAGAACCGTGAACACTTAAACCCTTTGCATGATCAGACGGTTCTTTGCATGGTGAAATGGTTCTTCATAGAGAATGTGCTGTAGATGGTTCGATATAGAAGCTTTATGTGAAGGGTTCTATATAGCACCAAAAGGGTTCTTCTATTGTTACAAGCTTGACAAAACAATAGCAGAACCCTTTTTGGAGCTGTATAGATCCCTATGCAACACATTCTCCATCCTTCTGAAGAGCCGTATCACCATGCAAAGAGTTCTTTGATTATGCAAATGGTTCTTTGAGTGTGCATGATTCTTTAGAACCGTTTTCTTTGCTAAAGAACCCTTGAAGAACCCTCTTTTTTAAGTGTGTGCTGTTATTTCGGTTAAAAGTGTCAGTTGCGTTGTTCTAATCCTCAGCTCCGTTTTTCAGCTCTGCCTTTATTTGACTGCTTCACGTGCCGTATTTCCTTATTTTCCGTTTTTCCCGTCTTCCGTCTCTTCCCTGTTGAATCAGCGGAGATGCTGTGGCTCCATGGGTTCCCGGGCCGTCAGAAAGCGAGTGTGTTTTTTAGAGAAACTCGTGAAAGTTCTCCGTGAGAGAGATCTCAGATCCCCTCAGAACACGGCAGCGTCGGGCTCAGCTGTCAGACTGACTCAGAGCCGAGCTCTCAGGAAGGGAAAGTCCTGCGTCTTTTTAAACTTTTATTTTGACTGACATGCCAGGTGGGAGCAGCGGAGGCGTTCAAAACTGGATCACACTAACGGAATCATGGGGAATCTAATTGATGTGCCAAATTATGGCTTTTCTCTCTCTCTCTCTCTCTCTCTCTCTCTCTCTCTCATGCTCACATAATCGAGTTATTATCTAGTGTTACCATAGCAACATAACCTCAACTGCTTTCCCCTGGTGTGTATACACAAATTTCCAGGGTTGATACTGGTTTTGAGGTCACGTTTTAGCTCTAGTTCAGCGTTTTTTGGCTTCTGTCGAAAGTGCGGCCTTGAAACACAATGCTGGAGTTTCCCGGAGATGGTTTCATATAAATTTGATTAAAAATCATATTTTGGTGTTATAATTTATCTTAATATCTTAATATGTTTAATATGTCGTTGTTTTGTTTTGTGTTCCTGTGTATTGATGCAGTTTGTCAGAGTGGAAAAAATGCTTGTCAGGTCAAATCAGCTGTGTCCCAGTTCAGGGGCTGCATGCTTTGAAGGACGCAGTCTACTCAGGTGTGTCCTTCAAAAGGCTGAACTGGAATGAGACGCTCTGCTCTATGGTGGATTTACGGTTTGTGTCACAGCTCCGCTGTTCCCGCCCACACGGCTGCGTCACGAAACGCAGCTCCTGTGAAGTTCTTTTAAAGTTCTTTAAAGATGGAGAAACTTTGATTTTAGTGTTTTATTTCTTCATTTGTAAGAGCTGGAGCCGCTTCTCTCTGTCGGCTCTTTGCTCCCTAAAACAAAACGAAATGTTGGCGTCAGTTTTGCTTTTGTTTTTAACATCTGTATCGTTCACTGTTCGACTCAGTTTAAACCCAGTACTTACATTTAAAGTGTCTCCTCAGCCGCCGTTCGCTCCTCTGCTGACGCCCCCATGTTCTTGAATCCTCGCCGGCACACAGTGAACCTCAGGATATGTTGGATGGCGATGGCCTGTTGGATCCTGCATTGCCATGGAAACGAAGGACACATTTCTCGGCCGCATATGAAGGAGACTTCGAAATGGGACAGTCCAGTCGCGCCGCTGTGACGCAGTCGGCCTTCAAATGCAGCCTCCGAAGGATGCAGCCCCTGAATTGGGGACGCAGCTAATGATGGTATACTGATGACGTCACAATCACTCAGCAGTGCTGTGGCTGTTTGCAGTGAAAAAGCTGTAATTGATCCAGTGACAGCAGTGAAAACTGATGTGTATTGACTTGATTTTGTTTGATTTGTTGCTGTAGTGATTAACAAATGAACGCTGAAAGCTAAAAGGCTGAGGTTTCCCGCTGTGTTACTAGCGCCCCGTCCCAAACCGCATACTAGCTCACTAAATAGCGTGAAAAAATAGTGCACATCCCATTAGAAGTGCACTCATTAGTGTAGTAGGTGAAGTACAGAAGTGTGTGGTTTGGGACGCGGCGTTGGATCAGCCAGTGAGACGCGATCAACAGCTGCTCTGCTGTGCTGCTCGTTAGCTGCTCATTAAACACCTCCAAGAGGAAGTTTGAGGGGTTTTTTGATTAAGGAGTGTTTACTGAGGCAAATTATTGCATTTATTGAGGAAAATTGATGCATTTATTGGAGTTAATCGATGCGTTTATTGGGGTATATCAGTGCGTTTATTGAGTTAAATTAATGTATTTATTCAGGTAAAATTAATACATTTATTAAGGTAAATTAATGCTTTTATTGAGATAAATTTATGCATTTATTAAGGTTAACTAATGTCAGCCTCGTATTCGCCAACTTTCATAAATCGTTCTGTGTTTAAGGCGCCTCAGTGTAACTGCAGCTCCATTTAAGGTGGAACGGAAAATTCAGATGAGAATCTGGTGAATAAGAAGCTTCATCTTTATATCTGTGTGAGTTTATTATTTAAGAGCTTTGTCAGTTTTGTAGCCACTTTTATTAGTTTTTATAAAATCTCACACTGGAATGTTCTGAACTCTGGAGATGTGCAGGTCATACGGCTCCACCAATCAGCTGATCTTCTCCTCGTAGTGTTTCTGGAGACGCATCTAAAGTGTCCACATATCTGTTCATGTGTTTGTGGTCATTCTGGTCTGTGTTGTTGGTGTTTATCCTCCTGCAGGGCTGTATCTGCAGTAACGGTGATGAGACGAGCTCTATCAGAGCTACAGCTCACCTGCCAACATGGAGACGTGTTGCTCTGAATGACTATTGAGCACTATGAATAGGTGGAGATGTGCTGGGATAAAAGTACTGAACACTGGCATAGTAAACACTTTTTAACGTGGTCTGTAAAAGCAAAACACAAGCTGTGCTAAAGTATCTGCCTTTTATTCATTTTAGAAATATATCGCCTAATTTTCACATCGTTGCGAAATATTTAGGTCACATCTGAATATTCGTGATTATTCAGGTGTCTAATACAGTTAAATGGTGCAGCTCTGCGTGTGTCCGTGTTCTCGTGTACAAACAGTCCTGAGCTGATTTATGAAAATGTTCCTGCCGCTCTGAAATTAGCGGCTGTGATGTGTTCAGTTAAACTTCCACAGCGAACAGAAGATGAGCGTTTCAGACGGCGGCTCTCGCCCGCTGCAGTCCCTCGCCGCCTGCTCGCGCTTTTGTTTCCGTTTTTTCACTTTCATTTCTTTCTTCTTTTATTTGGTCTCTTAATGTCGTCCTTGTGCCTGTTTATTGTATTACGGTCTTGTGGCGTTGTTGTTTACATGTCTGACATCACTCCTACATTTTCATACTTAAGCCTGATGTCTTTTTCTGTAACAAAAATGATTCACTTCCGCCTGATAGACCTCAGAGTGCCCGTCATGCCTCTTGCCCTGCTGTTATTTTCCCCATAGTTATCACCGAAACCCCTGGATTACGATCTTGTTAAGGAGTTCAAATGCAAATATGAGTAACACTTCATTTTTAGGTCAGTTTCAGTGGTTGGTCAGCTGACGATAAGCAGAGGAAAACGAGTTTGTGTAATTATTAATAGAATCATTTTTGTCATATCTCTCCTTTTGAGTCTTGGTTCCTCTCGAGGTTTCTTTCTCTTGCTCTTAGGTAGTTTTTCCTTGCCACTGTCGCCATTGGCGACGCTCATGGGGGCTCAGACCCGGATTTTTCTGTAAAGCTGCTTTGTGACAACGCCTGTTGTAAAAAGCGCCATATAAATGAACTTTGACTTGACTTTGTTATATGGAGTAACGACTGACGGCTGACTATCGTTACACTGAATGCAGTTTGTGCTTTAAAGTTGCTGCTTCAGCCACTTTCAGAGGAACAGTTCTCATTTTCTCCCTCAAAAGCTGTCAGCATGGAGTAGATGCTGGGTTACCTTTAGCACACTGAGCTTCTCTGGCTCTTAAACTGTTCTGTGTGGGCGGGGCAAGAGGTGCAGCCTTGTGATTGGTCAGGGCAATGCTTATGGAAGTGTTACTCAAAAGTAGGAACGCCCAGTTTACGCTGAGAGGAGAGAAAAATAGTGATATATCGGTCATTCGTTGGTCACTATATTTGGGTTCACACACATTTGGGTTCCGCTTGTCTTTAATATTAATGTGCGCGACTCTTCTAAGTGAATGCTGGGCGCCGACTCACATTAAAGAGCCTCTTTGTAGATTAAGACCAAACATATGGAGAGACTTTGTTGCTGTAGCTGAAAATCTATCATTCGATCATGCAGAAAATCAGATTGTGTCAGTGACTGGTTCAGTGTGTTTTCGTGCTCTTGAGTAATCAGTTAATGGGGAAACTCCTGGTCTACATGAGTCAGGCAGTAATCAGATCTCTACTTTACAACCAGCCAATAAACTCACAGAAGGTAGACGTGATGTCTCAAACTTCATGTTGAGGCTTTTTTTTTTTATACGTCGCCACTTTACCTGGAAATATGAACATACAACATCTGGAAGATGAAGAATATTTAAATCCTTCATTTCGTCAAACATGTATTTGGTTTCAGCATCGCTCCAAAAGTGTTCTGCTGCTCACTTATTTCCGGTACCGCTGTTTATTTTCGCACATGCTCAGACTGAGAAATCTGAAAGAAATCAGAGTAAGAGTTTACATGCACTGAGAAATCTGATTACTGAGCTAAAATCCAGCCTCTTTATCAGATTTCTAGACCTCACTCTGATCTAAGAAATCAAAGTATGCTGTTTACACAGCTACTTAATAATTGGATAACTGCAGAAATCTGATTTATGTTTGTATTGTTGAGTGCATGTAAACACACTCATTGTTTACAATCTGCTACTTAATAAGATGTCTGTTCAGGAGTTCTGTAGTAAAGACAGTGAGTGTTTGTCGTTCTATATAGAGCCAAAGAACCATTCGTGTGCTTAAATGATTCTTTGCATGGTGAAAAAGTTATTCAGATTGATGGAGAACGTGTTGTATATGGTTCTATACACAGCATCAAAAAGGGTTGTCAACCTTGTAACAACAGAACCCGTTTTGGTGTTCTGTAGAACCATGTACAACACCTTCTCCAATCTGAATTATTCTGAAGAACTATTTTACCATGCCAGGAACCATTTTAAGCATTCAGATGGCTCTGTATATAACTCATGGTTCTAAATCGAGCCATTCCCTTTACTAAAGAACACTTGAAGAAGGTTTTAGCTTAAAATGTAGTTTTAAAACTCCATTCATGGTGGAGGGATACATGCAGGGCGCTGTGAGGCAAAATAGTCCCCAAAGAAAACTTATTATTTCAGATTTTCCACTATTTTCCATCATCAACATTCCATATAAACTCAGAAGACTCGTGTAGGTTCACTGGTGGTTCTGGATAGTATATAAAATGACTATATGTGTGTTGTTGTCATGGCGACCCCTGGTTCCTATCACCACCACTGTAAAGACACCTGAACCATCTCACACCAAACCACTCTGAATCACCCTGTTTACATCAACAACCACTGAATGAATGTTCAGAAATGTAGAAATTGGTGGAATTGTTACGCTTTGTAGCTAAAAAATCAGACCTTCTGTTTGACAAAAGTCTCCAGTCTGGGTCTGAAGCCCTGACATCCACATATACATGTGAATATACATCCACACTAATGTGGCATCTCAAGCAAACGGGTGTGACTTCCTGAGAATCCTATGGAGGAACGGAGTCCTGCAGAGGTTTGTTCGCAGAAAAATGCCTGAATGTGTAGATGAACTTTTGGTGAACCCAAACCTGCCCTCCCTCTTCCTTCTGTTCCTCTCTTCCTCCGTCCCCGTCGGGCCTCGGCGCTCGTCTTCCTCTCTGTCCCCCTCTCTGGAAACAACCATCTTTTTTGTAAACAAAGCAGACGTGTTGGTCGATGACTATTTGCCCCAGTTTCACTTCATCTAACGGACCAAGTGAGAGGTCAGCAACATGCGGCTCTTTTAGTAGGAGTTAATGTAGAACTGCTAATTCACCGTTTAACCCTGAAGATCAGTGCAGACTGCTGGTCACCATAGCAACACAGACAACAGTCTCGCCTAGTTAGTAGCTAACGAAACGGCAAAGAGAGAGATTTAAGATGAACATCGATGATTTGGAGACGAATGGACTTATTAGCATTAATAATCACTCCAGCTGGTTTCCTGATACGTTTCTCATTCGCCAGCTCAAAGTTTCCCGTTCCCTCTTAAAAGGTGTCTGAGGCGCCAGAATGTAACTGCTGCGCCGTTTAAAGTGGAACGGAAAAATTCGAATGAGAAGCTGGAGAATGAGAAGCGACTTCAGCCTTGTGAAAAGTCGAACATTGAGAGACATTTTATGGGAAACTGTTCTGCTTTTGCGGAAAAGTTTCCTGCTGGAGATGTGAGAAAAACAGCTGTAGTTGAGGCAAAGCTTAAAGCAGAGCAAAGTACGATTGTTTTTGTTTATATTTTTTAGTCTATACTAGCACATTAGCACTAAGGCCCAATACCGTTTCTTCTTTTTACCCCTACCCCTTGTCTTCGAGTGTCACCCTAACCCCTTGGAACTGAGATACAAGTGTTAGTGGTTGAAATCTTCCAATACAATGGGACCCTCAATTTAAACATCGTCAGGCTACTAGTGATAGCAGAGGAGGGTAAAGTTCGGCTCCTCACTGCTGGGCTTTAGTTACATTTAGGGCATCATATGACTTCAAAGAGGGGGGCAATTATTTATTATCACCCACCCCTAATTCTTCAGTGATATGAAGCTGAAGTCAGATATTCACCAGATTCTTGTTAGAATTTTCCCGTTCCACCTTAAATGGAGCAGCAGTTACATTCTGGCTCTTCAGGCGTCAGAACTGCTCGACTATTTAAGGTGGAACAGGAAGTTAGCTTATTATGAACAAAACGACCATAATACATTGAAACGACATTAAATTAAGATAATACAATAGTTACCATCATTTTTTAACAGAGAAGATTCTCACATTTGTGGGTTTCTTTGGTCTCTTGTTCTCCATCTTGCCGTTTTCTTTTTTCCTCATAACTCTCTGTTTGGAGTCTCTGAAAAACCTCTGTTTGGAGGGTCATGTAGCCCCAACACTTCACCCCCCCCCCCGTAACTCAACAAGAATCAGGACACCCTACCCCTAGACGTGAACGCGCAAAACAGAGGGCTAAGGGCTGAGTTGTAGGGGCGAGGGGTGAAATGGGACTGGGCCAAAGACATTTACAGCCAAGATGGTAAAACGTTACTTCAATAATACAGACATGAAACGTTGTTACTCCCACGGTGGTTTGATTTTTGTTGAAAGGACAAAATGGTGCTTCCTAACATTTTGGTTTGCGACCCCTGGCTTAGAGCAAAACTGGACTTTGAAAGAAAAGAATGAAAGATTATTCATATCATGTAAGCATATTTCATACACAAAGCTAGCAGGCGACAGCAAACATCTTCTCTTGGTCTTGTTTTGAGAAAACTTGGCGCATCTATCCATTTGTTTGCTCTAAGCATTGATCTAAAGTATCTGTGGGGGGAGAGTTATGTAAGTCTGGTTGTTGTCCGCTTAAGTACGATAAGCAGATCTGTTGTTTTGCAGGATTTGGCCAAACTGGACCATATAGATTTTGAATAAGAGGGACCCCAGAATTGAGCCTTGAGGCACTCCAAGTCTTTGTTTAGGATAAATGTCTGCCAATGGTGAAGCTGCCTCTGTTGTTTTAATACTGTTTATATTGTGTGAGGTTTAATGAAAAATGAAACAAGGAAGCTCACGATGAACGCAGGCCGCTACTTAGAGGAAAACAAAACACTTCCTCTGTACTTCAGAATTGAATGCAGGGGGAAGCACAGTCCACGCAAACTTGTGGTTAGTATGTTTCCTTATGGCTAAGGATTTAGATTGCGACTAGCACATTAGCTGGGGGCTAATTTATTACCTAGTGGCTAGCGTTTTAGCATATTAGCTTGTGGCTTTCGTGTTTGTTTTGTTTTATTCTAGGCTACTTCAGATTTCTTTTTCAGTGACCATGTTTGAAGTATTTTGGTCTGCTGGGCGGTCAGGTTGTGAACTGTTTTCTCAGCACAGACTAAACAGTCTTTGGAGAATCTGTGGTTTTAATGTCTTTCTGAAACCTGTCAGGTCACGTTTCATGTGTGTCACATGTGTGCAGCAGCTTTTCACCTGCAGAGTAAAATATCAAGTATTGAATTTTCACTACTGCTTATACAAACACAAGAAAGCTGCTCACATGTTCAGGAGCCACAAGTTTCCGTTCCTCTTATTACAATTTAAGAATAGCTTACTGGATAATATGAACTTACTGAATGTTGGTTCCTTTAAGGCCAACACAGAGAGAACGAGGAGGTATGTCTTTTCCCTCAGGCCATTCGGGCCCACAACCAGGACAACCACTAGGACTATTTATACACGCACACACAACTGGACTGCCACACAACACCCATATACCCTACATACACAGTACACACTGCTATAATTTATAAATATTTGTAATAATTTTTAACCTCTTTCAATTCTGCTGCCTCCTGCTCGTTTGAGCACATCTGCACTTTACGTTGCACATATTCTTGTGTTTTATTATATCAGTACCCTTTTCAAGTCGAGTCTAAAGACACATCCACAATAGAACTTTGCAGTTTGTATCACAGTTAGCGAGTCTGGCTAACTCGCTAGCCATTAACAGTAAAAACACAAAAATAAATATAATTATATACTGATGAAAGCATAGTACTGCACACTGCAGCAAAAAACATCTAGAAAACCGCACCAGTAACACACCTGACCTAACATGACCACACCTGTAACACACCTGACCTGACCACACCTGTAACACACCTGACCTAACCACACCTGTAGCACACCTGACCTAACATAACCACACCTGTAACACACATAATATAACCACACCTGTAACACACCTAACATAACATAACCACACCTGTAACACACCTAACCTAACATAACCACACCTGTAACACACCTGACCTAACATAACCACACCTGTAACACACCTGACCTAACATAACCACACCTGTAACACACCTGACCTAACATAACCACACCTGCAACACACCTAACCTAACATAACCACACCTGTATTACACGTAACCTAACCACACCTGTAATACACCTAACCACACCTGCAACACACCTAACCTAACATAACCACACCTGCAACACACCTGACCTAACATAACCACACCTGCAACACACCTGACCTAACATAACCACACCTGTAACACACCTAACCACACCTGTAACACACCTGACCTAACATAACCACACCTGTAACACACCTAACCTAACATAACCACACCTGTAATACACCTAACCACACCTGCAACACACCTGACCTAACATAACCACACCTGTAACACACCTAACCACACCTGCAACACACCTGACCTAACATAACCACACCTGTAACACACCTAACCACACCTGCAACACACCTGACCTAACATAACCACACCTGTAACACACCTAACCACACCTGCAACACACCTGACCTAACATAACCACACCTGTAACACACCTAACCACACCTGCAACACACCTGACCTAACATAACCACACCTGTAACACACCTAACCACACCTGCAACACACCTGACCTAACATAACCACACCTGTAACACACCTAACCACACCTGCAACACACCTGACCTAACATAACCACACCTGTAACACACCTGATCTAACCACACCTGTAACACACCTGACCTAACATAACCACACCTGTATAAAATTCTCAGTGTCCACCTTTGATTTGTTGTCTTTGTTCTATTTTTAATGAAATATCAGGTTTAAATGATTTGCATATCATTTGCATTCTGTTTTTATTTTTATTTTGCACAGCATCCTAACTTTTTTGGAAATGGGGCAACATTCAGAGAACATTCAGGGGGGAAATGTCTACAGGACAAAGCTGGTCACCACAGGATGTGATAGCTGTGATTTTTCGCAAATTATCAGTTTTTCTCAGAGAACATGACACAGATTTTTATAATCTGAACATCACGCCAACTGCCAAGTGACACGGCTTCAGAGGTCTGTTGGTCAAATGGTCGACTTTATGTGTCAGTTAATCAACATTGTTTAATGTGGTTTTGAGCCGCTTACTTCATACACACTGCTGCCTGGTTCAGTTCCTGTCTCCTCACACAGGTTAATAACTGATGATAACTGATGATGGACAGTTATCGGTCAAAAGAATTTGCCAAAATTTGCATCTCAACTTTTAAATGTGTTCATTTTAAGTGAAATTTCAGTATTAAATATCAAAGTTTTACTAAGTACCTCTCTCTCTCTCTCTCTCTCTCTCTCTCTCTCTCTCTCTCTCTCTCTCTGCAGCCCAGTGTTCTGGTGGTGAGTTATATTGAATCAGCGAAAGCGGCGGCTCAGTTTGGGTTCTACCAGCAGGCTGAATGGAAACCGGACGACTCTATGATCGCAGTGGCGGTGAGTGACCCTCATCTTTGTCTTTCACACTTCTCTCTCTCTCTCTCTCTCTCTCTCTCTCTCTCTCTCTCTCTCTCTCTCTCTCTCTCTCATCCTCCCTCTCTGGAGCTCTGGGTGGGCGTCTGGCAGAGCCGTCAGCTGTTTAAAGTTTTGATTACACATTATATTGTCAGTATGAAAGTTTGTGTCTTTCAAATTTTATTGATTTTACAGTTTTTTTTAGAGCAGTTTTTCGTGTGTGACTCTGAGAAATACACCTTTTAAGGGTTTTTTTAATTCGAAACCTGCAGCAGACTACA